>NW_026262708.1:0-42874 GCF_021869535.1 Mytilus californianus
AGTCTAAATTTCTCCGACCTTAATCCCTTAATCTATTACAGATCCTACCTATTGTATTTATTGTGAACTTGTTCTCGTCCTGAATATGCATGAAATATTTGCCACTGGACGTTAAGCAACATTAGGCAACCAACAATCAATCAATCTATCAATCTTGCCTTACTAAGTTATCTGGTGATGTTTGTTCCCTTATGCGAAGTACATCATGTGCTTTCGATGCAGTTACGCGGCCTTTTCTATATTCAAACCATAACGCACTCACTGTGTTGCTTTCTCAAGGTGAAAGGCCTGAGATTCTGTGACGATGTAATTATTACAAGTTTCATTAATAAAGTCTGCAATTGGAGAAGCATCATGCTGATTGACACTAGTTTAAAGTTTAGGAAACTTAACTGTGGGTTCTGTTTTTCTTCTTTACCTTCCAACAAGTACTTTTCTTTGGCGGATGTTCTACAGGAATTTTTTTTTGGGGGGGGTGGGGGTGGGATTTGCAGTTTTGTCAATTCTAAATAATATTTTCCTTGCAATTTACAAGTTACCTCAAATATATCTTCATATTCCTTTATACATGTTTCGTGGGGGGGGGGGGGACACACATAACAGTAGAAGAACGAAGGATTTTTTGTACATAAATTAGGCCGTTAGTTTTCTCGTTTGAATTGTTTTACATTTTCATTTCGGGGCCTTTTATAGCTGACTGTGCGGTATGGGCTTTGCTCATTGTTGAAGGCCGTACGGTGACCTATAGTTGTAAATTTCTGTGTCATTTGGTCTCTTGTGGAGAGTTGTCTCATTGGCAATCATACCACATCTTCTTTTTTTTATATTTAAGGCAATATTTAAAATGAAATTAAATAAATCTCCGGGAATAGATGGGCTTAGTGTAGAATTTTATTATTTTTTTTTTTTTTAGAGTAATTTAAAAGAATTTACAGTTGAAGTTTTTACTAAATAATATGAAGAAAGAGAGCTAACAACCATACAAAAGATAGGTATACTATCCTTAATTTACCAAAAAAAAGACCCTTTGTCACTGGATAACTATAGACCTAATTACTTTTATTCATTATTTTGTAGTTAGTTGTTACAAATATATGTTTTTATCAGTGGCTATATTATTTTTACAATAAGTGATCTAGAAGGATAGTTTAAATCTAAAAGAAACAAAAAACTAAATACTAATTAAAATGCAAAATTTCATTCAAATATCTAGAATAGTTTAAAAGTTTTCCGGATGTAATTATGTTAAGTTTTACGACTTTGTACCTGTTTTTGGCAAAAAACCAATACGACAGAGAAATTGATAGAGAAGGGTTCTGCGACCAGTAAGAAGGTCTTAGTAGGAAGACGTGATAGACGAAGACGAACTTCTGTCGGAGAAAGTTGTTTCCAACGCGATTGGAAAATGAAAAATAAAGATATTCTGGCAAGTCAAAGACTTTCGCGCATGGCGGAGCCAACTTTTCAAAATACGACTACGAGTGGAAAGATAATCAACAGCGAATGTTTTAATTGAAACGTTAACTTAAAACCCTGATCCCTCTACCTAAAATAACGGTAATCATGATGCAATCATGACTACACTGTAAACACAGGTGTTAATATGTGTGCATCTGACACCTTAATTAAGTCTACTTGTCACTTAGTGTCGAGACCAAAAATACTATTGATTGTGACCCTTTCTATGTAGTTCAAGGAAATCATGGAGATTTCCACGGATACCCACTCGCAAGCAAGCTAGGGCTTGTAAAGATTATTAACCTGATAACCGATCCTAAAGCAAAATATCTTAAACTGTTTGAAGGCATTGATAAATGCAAGGGAAACCAATTGAACTGCACATCGATGGAAATGAGAAACCGGTAGTAGAGACACAGAAGGACACCGTTTCACCTTTATGATAAGGTTGAGAAAGAGCTTATCAAACTACAAGAACAAGACATAATAAAAAAGGTAGAGGGCACGCCAACACATTGGGCGTCGCCTATAGTGACTCCAATTTGGACTCGGGAGCTTTTCACATCATTTAAATACGAAGTATGAGCATATATGCAGCTACATGTGTGATTCTGGATGAGTACATCTGTTGTCAATTTACTAATATTTTTTAGTGATTGATTGATTTATTGTTGTTTGCTTAACGTCAAGTGGCAAATATTTTTTAGTGTGTCCTTTGCATATCCGTGCACAGTATTAAAAAGTGATATATGTATTTATTTTGTGATCTAAGAAGAATAATTCTGAAAAAAAAAAACATCTGGATTAGTTTGAACTGTGGTGAGGAAAGTGCACACTTTAAATTAAAATGTGTAATTCACCAAAAATACAAAATTGGACCTACAACTTCATGTATAGAGAGTGGTACTTTGTTCAACTCTGCTTTGAATGAGTTTTATTACAAGTGTCATCATGATCATACACAACATAAATATTACTGTACATGGAGTTAATAAAAGGGCAACAAATGTAGCTGTTATGGTAGAATTTGGGAGATATCCCTTATTTTTAGAAGTAATAGTTAGTATGTTCAAGTATTATATACATATACATTTATCTAAAAACTCCTTGCTATCGGAAGCACTCACATTATCTCAATCCCTTTTACTCCGAATAAAAAATGTTGGTTTGGATGTATTGATAGTTTGTCAAAATATTTAGATGTTGATTTAAATCACATTTTAACCTTAAAGAATATGTTAAAACCTTTTCTTTTTATGTTCTTAAGAAAATACATAATCTAGTTTTTTATTTAGAAAAGTTTTTTTTTCTCAAATTCTAACTCCAGATATCTCTGGTGGTAAATAGATGTCTAATTCTTTAAAATTATTATAATATATGTTATTTTTATTTAAAATTAAAAAATTTAAAACAATACGTTTAATAATTCCATGCGTCCGAAGCGCTTTTCAGTCTTTTAAATTATTCAGTCTTTAATAACAAAGAAGACTTGGTGGTGCATACATTTCCTAAAATAAGGTCACTGACACTGGACATTGTATATGATTTTAAGTCCTTTATAGACCATAACAAATGTTTTCGTTTTTTGCTTTATTTTTTTTCATCAATGTAATCAACAAAATCAATGTTAATCATATGTATATATCATATTTGTATTAATTTTTCTGCTCTTCATGGGCGTCTTGATTGACAAATAAAACTATTCGTGTTCTTATGTAAAAAGAATTGTCCCGTTCATTGAACAGAAAACTGGTAGTAATTTTACAGAGGTCATTTGTAAAAATTATAGGATTACACCAAAGTTAATATCAGGAGAAAAAGAAAAAAAAAACATGTACAATCAAAACAAAGAGATATGTCCAACCTTTTAAATGCCGATAATTTTTAAGCATCATCAAGATCGTACAGTGAATATGAAAGGACTTGCCAAGGTTGAGGCTGTGCTTTAGGATGTCAGCAGTAGTAGCAGCAGGTTTGCTGAAAATCTTGTTGACAAATTTTGGCCCAACTTTACAGGTTTCCCCCTCCAAGGGTGACTGGGGAATAGAAGTATGGTCACCATTGGTCTTCTTCCGACCGGCGGTAAAACCCTCGCTAAAGTGGGGCGTCCGGTTGGCTGTGCGGCATGTACAAATTTGCAGCCGCGTCCGGTCAGAATGGAGACGTTAAATCCGATGCCTCGTGTAAAGAGAGTGCCACGCTCTTTGCACGTTAAGACAACAACTCTTTGAGGGGTCCGTAGGTGGCCTGTTGCAAGGATAAATTTCTGTCCCTATCCAATATACCCTCATTCCTGTGGTACTCTAAATTTCTCCGATCCCAATCCCAGACGCCTCTATTACCGAACCTACCTATTGTATTTATTGTTAATTTGTTCTCGTCCTGAATATGCATGAAATATTTGCAACTGGACGTTAAGCAACCAACAATCAATCAATCAATCTTGTCATGTATTACGGAAAAACCAACAACAGATGCGTTAGACAAAATGTGTACTAAATTCCATCAAATATCATTACAGCCAGAATTCATAGCAATTATATTATAGAAATCTGAAATCCTCTTTGAAAAATCAAACATTAATTCAATGACAGAAAGCAGAATAGTACAGTTGGGTTGTGAATCAATTTGCCAATCGAATGAAGACACGAGTACTGTTTTGTTTGGCATTACTATTGACAGATGGATTAAACTGAGAAAACAATTGAAAAGTAACTGAAAGGATTTAGTTTTGTTCTTTATAAACAAATAAAAGTACTATACCTAATTTAATATTATCTTGGATCCAGTACAGTTGGATTGTCATTGTTGCCCCTACAACCTCTCTGTTTGCTGAAGTAGATTTTCATGATGCAAAGCTGACGACTTAGTTTATTCTCACTATACATATATGAAACAGAGGCTGCCACCGAGAAGAAAAATACAGATTTCACATACATGCAGCGATGTTAACAAAGACCCAATCACTAGTAACTCGAATTTAACTTGAACGGACAAAAACGCATTAACGGCATTTAAAAATGATTAATGAAAATTGAATAAAGATTGACAAAAATTAAAAATTATTTTTAATGCATTTCAATCCATATCAAATCATTTTAATACCAGTCAAATAGTTTCCCTTGCGGTCATTCAAGTTAATTTGAGATGTGGTTAAACTGCGTCAAACTAATTAGCCACGCCCCCGTTAAACGGAATCAAACTGATGTTAAGTCCTTTTAAACTTTAAAGTGTCCGCCTTTTTGTAAGGTAAATCACTGAAGCAGAACAGCATCCTCGTGTATCTATCATTAATCCGCTCCGAGCGTTATCGATTTAAGATATTTTACTGGTGGTTAGTTTTATATATGTTTTCCAATATTTATGTTATACGTAATGTTTTATATGTATATTGGAATGTATAATGTTATACAAGCGGTGAGACTTTTTAATAAAAAAAATAAACATGCTTCACAATTAAGATAAACGAATGAACAATAGATATATAATAAATTTTTAAATATTGATGCACGATTTAAAAAGTACAAAGTGTTAATCTGTTAAAAATAAAATAGCTCTTTATATCAAATTATTCGTTTTCAATATTGCTTACTAATATGAAAACTCGTGGCATGTAAGTAAGGTATGGTCTTTTAAATATATCTGCGAAAAAATAAAAACCGGAAAGATAATAAGAAGGTCGTAATTGTGCTCATTACAAACCTAGAAGGGAAAGATGTTTATTTAATCAATAGACAATAAGTTTTAATAGATGCATATTATATTTTTGGCAAGAAAAAAACATTAACATTTATACCGACATTTAAAATAGCTTGTAATTAAAAACATTTTTTTGTTAAATAATAAAATTGATCTAGATGAGCTTGACATTTGTTGAATTTATTTAGTAAACAGTTTCGTCTTGCTAAAACTTGTAATTAAAGTAACAGCTCAATGAACTTTTAAATCTGTGTAAAATTGAAATACCGGTCACTGGTTAAAAAGGTGTGTTATTTGTGTAAAAGCAGCAAACGACAAATGAAATTTGAAGTGGGTTTACGAAGGGATTATCGTTATGTCCGCATGTAAAATAATTCTTGCAAGAAATGAACATTTGACGAACTGGACTGGCTATTAAGCCCTCGCACGGTCGGCCCTGGCCCAAAAGGAATATTTAAAAAAAACCCTTATTTTTATATTTGCGGCTTTCAAAAACGTTTTTAAGACCAAAAGGTAACTTAAACATTGTAAAGCACGTCGGATAAAATGTTTCTGTCATATAATTGTGTAAGGCATATTTTAGCGGTAATGCATATTTTAGCGGTAATTACTAGATAAAAAAAAATAATTGGCTATTCTAACTTCCCAAGTTTAATCTAGGTGCTCTCGTAGGCCACGTTTAATATTCAAATAAATTTCATTGGTCGGGATTTCATAATGTGTTATATGAAATTATCTTGAAAATAATTGCGGGAAAGGGCTGTTAAAGTCCGAGAAGAAAACTCTTTTTCTTTTTGCGGAAACGTGAACGAAGGAACGTGCTACAAATAAAGACCTGCGATTGTTTGTCAATAACTCAAATTTACAAAATAGTAAAATATAACTAATGATCAATGTCAAAATTATTGGAAGTTTTGTGATCATGACATCACCTATGTTATGTAGTATAATTACTCGAATTTGTCAATTATACCACATCTTCTTATTTGTATATTAATCATGTCAAAATACGAAAATGGAAATGTAGTGAAGTATTGTGTCCATGCATGACGATATCAAAGTCGCGTACATATACGAAGAGAAGATGTGATAAAGACGTAAAAGAGACAGCAACTCAACCACACAACATACCAGAATGTGTACAGTTAGCTCTTGTGTGCATCCTTTCCTTAGGATTTGACTTTAAAAGATATTACTACTTTTGCCTGAACATACCGGAATTGTACTATTTTCTCGGAAAAGTAAGGTATTTATTTCCGGAAGCGTAGACTTTAATTGTGGAAACGTATTCTTTTTCCCGGGAAAGTAATGACAAATTTTATGTGAGCAGTATATTTGTTTCAATGTCAGTATATAAAGCATTAACTAGTGTTAATGTCTATGGGTGTATTAGTTACAGTTGCATACTAATTGAGAGATCGTCCTTTTTGATGTTCTCTGTGTGGAAATTATTCTTCCTTCAGCATGCATCTTTACTTTGTTCCTCTAATGAGATCTTCATTTACCCTTACATTATAATAGTTTGTGGACCCGTATGTATTTAGGAAATGGCACTCTCCGTGTATCGTACGTAAAAAAAAAAAAACTTTCGTATATTTTACGTTTCAGAGTCCTACATGTATGTTGAATTTTACTCAGAACTTAGAAAGTTGATATCAGCGCGGGTTATGCTAAAAGTTAACCTTTTATTCTATTTGTCAGATAACCTACTTGTTTTTATGTAGGATTGCTGTCTGATTGACGAATAGCCGTAATTTTATCTCTATATTTTTATTTTTTTTTAGGGATGCATCCAATTGCACCTTTTCGTTTGAAATATATTTCCGTGACGTAACCTCAAAAGATTAGTCACTTCAATAAAAAATAATGTAAGCGAAAATGAAACCTCTTCTCGCATGTTGCACTTTGTGTAATTGTTCTCTTCGACAAAATTAAATATAAAGAAGCCACAATTTGGTTCCTAAATGGATATTGTTTAAAACCCGGGGCCTAAAGCTAGGCAAAGCCTATCTCTTGATAAAGTTTCTTAAATTCGGCAAATTTTAGAGACCGACCGTGCGAGGGCTCAGTCTGTATAGCCATTCAAGGTCGTTAAAACTTTGATCATCCTTGTAAAGATTTTTTGAAAATACGATGGTTGATGCCTTTTTCGAAACTAAAACATGATCAAATATAATTGGTGGCCTTCTGTTTTCATGTTGTTGTCTCTTTTACATATTCCCTATTTCCATTCTTAATTTTAGATAAAGTAAAAAATTATGATAAACAAATGTATTCTTGTTGTCAGATCAAAATACATTTAACAAGCCAGTGCGATAAAATTCCATTCGTTACTATTACGTAAAATATATATCACGATATCTCAGTAGCATGGGTTCGAATCCCGGCGAGGGAAGAACAAAAAAATTGCGAAAGCAAATTTACAGATCTAACATTGTTGGGTTGATGTTTAGACGAGTTGTATATATATATATATATATATATATATAAGTTCTGTGTCCAAGTGAGAAATAACTACATGTGGTTTGTATATCAGGGGAGAATTGACAACGGGTGGTATGTATACTAAAATGTTTATCGTCTTCCATTATACATGACGTTGTGGATGAAAATTATTGACAAAAGAATAAAGAAAACAGAAAATAACCAGACAAATACATAGAAAAGAAAATGATGAGGTTCTAGAATACATGGAATAAAGAATGATCGGCAAAAGGTATAACGAATAGAAAAAATTGCCTAAAATTATAGAATACAGAAATAATGAATCCCGATTCAGACCCTAACAATCTGACGATGACATTTAGCTTTAGGGCAATTATGGGCAAACGACCAACAACACTGTTTTTTTTTTATGAAAGTTCACATACAAGCTAATTTTTACAAAATCAACTTGAATATGAAACTATATCTATATCTATATCTTCATGTGTTGAATTTTAAAGATAAACGGGTTTGAAGTTTTCGACATTTACTAAAAATTTCGGTTTCTTGAACATTTCTGTCTCCTTAAATTTTGTTTCAAAAGATAAACGTATGCGGATTTCGGTAAAGAGATAAGGAATATCTTCGTTACAAAATTGGGCTCTACATTTGTGTAACAATCCTTATCAAAAATCCTTTTTGTTAAAGAAATAAATTGATTTTAGAAGAAAAAAAACGGCATTTTTGTTGTTTATTTATCTAGTTGAAAAAAGTCGGTTATTTCTTCATAAAAGTTGGAACGAATAATCTTCATCAGAGACATATAGTAATTGTATGGGTGTATAAAGTTTCCGCATTTTTAGCAAAAACCCAGTTCACGTTTCCACATTTTCGTGCATTACTTTTCCGAAATAAATAGATACCACTTTTCAGCATTTTTACCTGTATTTCACCTGTAAAAAATGGTAATAATGATATATCGGTATAAGACTTTATTATCAAATATGGTCATCTCCTCCCGACACAGATACCAAAAGAACCACAACTGGGCCGGAATCGTTTCTCCCAGTTCTATCCATGTCACACAATTATATTTATTTTTATGGACGTTTTGCAGAAGATCCAAACAACAACTTACATCAAAATTCGGTCTTTATCAGCAATAGCATCAGTTCGTAAAAATGATCGCGAACGTGCTGAATTCGTATCCGAACAGTTTGTCAAGTATGGTAGAGAATAGAATACGAGGTTGACTTTATAAAGTCAGTTGGCTACAAGTTTACCGCTTTAAACTGTGCTACATGTACTGTATAATAGTATACTGACGCTTAAAATATATATAAACTTTTAGTGCTGAACATTGACTTTTAATTGATATATGACCATGTGTGATTTTTATCATTTTAAGTTGATACATTTGTAGTTTCATTTTAGTCATAAAGACTTATCCTGCTCGAAGTCCTACTTCCACCCAACTGGTGAGTAAAAAAGGGGGGGGATACATTAAAGATTTAAATGCGGAAACGTAAATAACCTTTAATAAAATCAATGCAAAAACAATGCGGAAAAGAGTACTATAAAAATGCGGAAACGTAAGAATTTTAATGCGGAAACGTAGTGCCACAATGCGGAAACGTAAAACGCCAAATTGTATTATATGTCTCTGTCTTCATACAGTATCATGCCAAACGCCATTTTTAAAAAGAGGGGGTCCATGTTCTCGTTTTTAAGCTAATGGTTAAATCTCGAAAAGATGCATTTTTTCCCGATATTTCACAGTTTGACGTCGCGAAAAATATCATTTTACGGAAGCAAATAATCAATTAATGTGTCGATAAAAAGAACGAATTCTACAATATATAAAATTCTGTCAAAAATCATTTCCTGGGTCAATATTATAAAGTTCATCCGAAAAAGTGATAAAACTGATAATAACATACTAATTCAATTTCATGCAATTAGGTTTTAATGCTAAAAGTTTTAGAAGAAAGAGTTAAATGTCTTCTTTAAAATATTTAGATTAATTCTGCGAAAACATCAGAGAGAGACAAAACAAAAATGCATGCAACCAATTGAATAAAATGGAGAATGGAAATAGAAAATGTGTCCGACAACAATCCGACCAGAGAGCAGAAAAGGTATATAAGGCACAACATTTGCACTAAATTGAGTTACCTTGTTTTGTAACCCCCATTGACATAATGGTTACATTGGCTACAATGGTTACACTCATACAAACTATCATAAATCATATTATTCAGAAATTCTTTTTGGGGATCATTAATGTACGTCCAGTGGCATATATATAACATGTCGGAACAGGAAAATTGACATAATTTAAGGTACTATTAGAACCATGTTCACATTATTATACATTAGACATATGTCTCTGATTATACCCAACAATTGTGATGATGACGAATTTCTTAAACTGTTCGAAATAATCTAACCGAAAGATATATCTGTAATTTTACTTTGTCCATAACTTCGACGAACCAAATTAAAGCGAGTAATACTTCGACCTGTTTTAAAATCAGATTGGTTTTGAATGTTTCTCTCATATATTCAATATGTATATACATGTATATATTCTTAATTGAGACTATCTATTATTATTATAGTTCCATAACATTCTTTCAAGCCGTATAAACCAATGATCGACAAGTGCGTACATTTTGTGAAATCATATATAATGTGTATGTTTCAAATGTCCATATCTATTGACAACGAGTATATACCCTTGGAAAATATGTAAATAGATTTTTATTTTATCAGATCTTTTTTGGGGAATTATTAAGATTTTCATAAATATCAATCTTAACACCAGAAACGTTATTTATAAACAAGCGTATAAGTAATGACTATAGTATATCACTATCGGACACGCAAGACAAAGATGTATATTACACCTGATATTTTCAAAATGGAAAGTTACAAGTTATCGGCCGTGTACACTGATCAATACCCTCAGAGGTCAAGTGATGCACCAACTTGCTTTATGTAATTGTGTAATAAGAGTTTTAAAGTCCGACAGGAAATCGCTTGAATACCTGGACGTGTCACCTCACAATACATCTGGGAACAATTTCTTCAGCCATGCTGGTGATCAGATGAGGGAAGATCCGAATTTATTTAAAGAAGTTTACAAAACCGTTTTACATAGAGAAATTATGAACAAACTAGACTTTCGAAAACATTTCTACACGGAACACTTCTTTATGACTTTGAACTTTGACTTTTTAACTAATTTCCATTAATATGACTTTTTTCAAAAACTTAATAAAAATTAGTTTCAAAACGATTCCTTAGTTTAAAATTTAAAAAAAATATGTTATTATTTTAATGTGGCACGCGCTCTTCTTTGTGTAATGTCTAATCACCTTGTTAATTGATCCAATAAACCTTTAAGAAATAACTTCAAACTAAAAAAAAATAATTCTTGTGTTTTCGTAATTAGAAGAGATAAAGAGGTATTGATCTTAAAGTCATATGAAACCTCAAATTAAAAAAAATATGCATATGTTTTTTATAACAAAATGGATAGTTGTCATTATTAAACTTATGTACAAGTGTTATACAAGTGCTCAATATCCATGCTTCTTTGTTGATTGATTTGTTTGACAAACAACATCAGATAATAAAATATCTTGTGGAAAAACTACATTTGACGGTACGTTTATTTTTTATTCATAACACTATCCCATCATGGGCTTGGTCCAGTTAAAGGAGCTTAGTGCACAAAGGCGGCCTAGGTGGTGTTTAGAAGCTCTCGATAATTCAGTCTCCTAATTTAAAGGCTCCAAGGCAGCACATTCGTAGAAATACCGCAAAGGACCTCCTTCGTACACTAAGAAGAAAAATGTGCACTAAGGACCTGATGGAATGATACAACTTTCACAAAGGACATGACATATAGAAATAGACTTTGTAAAAATACATTATTTTAAATTTTATGATCATATCTTTTGTGAGGGGGGGGGGGGGGGGGGGGGTCGGAGGGGTCCTGATCCCGAAATCCCGGGCTTAAAAACATGAAATCCCGAAGTCCCGAATTTAAAAAAAGTTAAATCCCGACATCCCGAAATTCGAAAAACCTTGACCGTTTAGAATCCACTTTGTATACTGATTAAACATGTAAAATTGAAGATGAGAAACATATTATATTAGACTGTCCTTTATGTGCAGATTTACGTGAAAGTTTATTTTATGAAGTTAAAAGAAGTAATGGTGATTTTAATATTTTATCTGATGATGATAAGTTTATACATCTTTTTAAAAGTACTGTTTTTTGGTGTGGTTGACAAGACCTGCTGTAATATTCTAAGTAGAAGAAATTGTTTTTTTATATGCTTGATAGATAGTGATGTTTTTGCAGACCTGAAATATCTTATAAACATGATAAATGCAGTTATATGGTGCTTTTTGTATTTCTGTCTGTTATATTTTTTACTTCTATGTAATATCGTATTTTCTACTCTTATTTTTAGCTCATCTTGCGTCCGTCGTCGTTAGCTTTTACAAAAAATCTTCTCCTCTGAAATCACTGGGCCAAATTTTAGTTATAGAACGGTAATTTTGTTCAACCGAAATACTTTTAATGGGTACACATACTAGATTTACTAAGGATAAGATTATAAGAGTTTTATTTAGGAGCAAGAATATATGGTTTACATTATTTTTTTAAATGCATCAGTGTTATATTAATAACATAATTAAATTTTATAATTATAAAAAATACACATATGGCGGAGAATGACAATAAAAACACAATGACATCCGTAATAAAGGTAACTTTCATAGAAAACAATTTAATATGATTATTCTCTTTTTGAAAATAATATTGATCTCTTGAAGTCTTTCTATATCACTTCTATAATCGGGTTTTGAAGAATATGTTTTACTCTCAAATGTCTTTCAAGGTATAATGATAGTATGTAAACTATAGAGTTGTAAATGTGGAAATGAAATCTCAGAAGCATTTTTTTTCTCAATTTCTATCTCAAAACAGGTTTCTTTAAAAAAAAAAAAAGTTTACTAAAGCAATGTCCTTCAAAACAAAATAAAACAAAGGCAAAGTAAACATAAAATTCAGTTTTTAATTTTTCTTTCATCATCTTCAAATTATAACATCCTAAACCGTTAGGTTTATTCAACAAGTATCATTAATTAATCAATTAGTAACGATCAAAAGACGATTGTTATTTGGATATGGTTGATTGAACGTAATGATTGGGAATTTGCAATAAGCCGTTGGTCACGTACCGAGTGGCACGCGCTGATTAAAAAGTCATTTTACTTCAAAATTACAATATCTATTGATACCAAACTTTATATTTATGAGTTATATACTTAATATATCCATGTTCTTTGTGATCTTAAAACATCGTTTTTGTGTCCTTAGTGCACTAAGAAGTCCTTTGTGGTATTTCTACACACCGTTTCATTTTAAAGATACTATATAATATGTTTTCGCATTGTTTGCACATTGAACACAAACAAATCTAAAAAAATAAGGAGATGTGGTATAATCTCTCGCCAAGAGACCAAATAACACAGAAATTAACAACTAAGCGTTTTTTGCCTTTTTACTATGACGTTGCGCACGATGTATGTACCAATTCCATTTTGCTATAGATTAGCATAAAAATAAATACGTAGACTGGTCAGTTCGATAAAAATATAGTAATTTCTGATTGAATTCATTCCATTAGACTTGAAATTAAAGAAAAAAAGGAATCGAAATTTAAAATACCAGGAATTATAACACTTAATTATCTCATTTTTACGCAAAAACGTAATGTCCAACGTTTCATTTTATGTGCAAAAGATCAGAGTTCCGTTTCTCTCCTACGGTATTTTTTCTCTGATCATCGTAAAACTTCACAATAATATTGCTATTGTTATAATTATTCGCGTGTTAAAGCAAAATCAATATCACTGAAACCGTAATCCGGAAAATGTTATTTTTGTAAACGGTCTGAAAAATGTCCAACCGTATGCAAAGTAAGTATATTTCGGGTTTGTGCATTTATACCGTGAAATTGAAAAAGCCGAGAGAAAAAATATTTATTATATTTTGAAAGTTTTTTTACTTTTCTCCTGGTTCATGATATTTTTTTGCCGGAAACCATGCGTATAGTTTCTATTGCAATGACTTCATAAAGTATAGCCATCTTGTCCCAACGAAAAAAACGCTGTATTTTCTTTAAAATTGAGGTTTTAACCAGCTGTCTATCAAATAAGCATAGTTAGATCATAAAAAATAAAACTTGGCGGTAAAGGTTTTTCTGTTTTTCTTCTTAAACAATATAGTGTTTAATATTTTTTCGTTAGGCAACAAGGTTTTTAGATCGTTTCAAAAAGTATAGCCGTTTTGTCCCAACGTTCGCAAAACGTAATTGATGTCATGCTCTGGTTTTTAATATTATGTCGTAATTATTTGTTTCCAGTTTAATTCGAATGAAAATAAAAATACATGTATAAATTACAATACAACCAATGTATGAGAAAGGAATAGTTTAAGTTTAAATTCAAATGTTGACCAAATGAGATCAATATAAAAAAAATATCGGGATCTTAGGGGTTTTTTTTATAGCATATTTGTTTTATATAAGGAACATTGTCTATCTGCAAGTTTTAAATCGTCAAAAGTAACATGTATATTTTTTTGTTAATAAAATAAAATAGAGAAAACCCATTGCTGGCAATTATAACAAACAAAGGATATGCCACAAAAATACGGAAATGAGAAAATTTAAAACATGAGTCCCGAATGTTTAACTTCCTAAATATTTTGCGACAAAGAAAGCATCGGGAAATGATAAAATATAGAAAGGAAACGGAAACGGGAAGAAATGCAACAAAAGGAATAAATATGCAAAACATAGGAGAATATGAATTCAAAATCTAATTTATATTAAAAATAAATCTGTGTAAATTTGGACATTATTGTATCGGATTCATTAATGCGAACTGCTGCCGAAAGGAAAATTATCAATTATGGCCTGGAAAGACTGACAACTCCTGTAAATGAATTTCATTAAAAAATATCTATACGACCACTTTGAGTTTTATTTGTAAATTTATGCATTTTTTCAGACAAACCGAAAATCGGTTACCAAATTCACAACAGTAAATTGACATCATCAATAATATGCTTGAACGCCTGAAACTTTCTTTGAAATCGTCGAAATCGCCTTATTTTGAGGAACGTCGTGAAACGCTAAGTAGTACCAACATCGTGCGCAACGTCTATACATCTGACGGTGACTTTTAGCTTTAGGGCACTGAATTTAGTGACCAGAGAGATGATATATAACCTTCTGTAGAAAAATCATTTGAAAGGTAAATATTATTAGGGTCATCCGGAAAGCTGATGAAAATACTTTAGATACACAATGTATTTCTTTTTAATTTATGCAATTCAATTTTGATACTACAAGTTTTTAAATCAGTAATATCTTACGATTCAAATTAGCGTTAGGCAAACTATAAGCAATGTGTCAGTATTTCAATTAGTTATAAGTCCTAATGAGTGACATTGGCCTGAACTGAGCTGTGATACTTCTTTCTTAGTTTGATTTTTAGATGATCTGTTATAATACTTAAAGTGTTTTTGACATTTGAAATAATAATAATTCGAACTTAACTATTCATTTTCTTACTAGCGTCAACAACTGGTAATTGCCAAATTTGTTGGTAATTCGTATACTAGTAAAATTAGAAGATACGGGGATGTCGTGTGACTCGTGTCTGTGGATTGGATATTAGGAAGTGATAATGAAATGATATCTTCCTGGGCCTATACCATGTTATATACACGTGATTTGCGTTATCGTTATATCCGAGACAGTCCATGAAAAAAGGTACAAAAAGTCTCGTTGAACTTTACAGATTACGATATCAAAGTTCGATAAAATATTTTCAAATAAACAGCTGCGCCATGAGCGCATGATACGCCCGTCGTCTTGTGTGTGAATTGTTATTCAATAATCGTAAATAGTTTCTGACATACGGCCTGACATGCGAAAACCCCCTTTTTTTACAAAAAACACAATATCTCAAAAATAAACTTTTGAATCAAAACCAAAAAGTATACAGATCTTTATATTAATATAACTAAGAAGTGTGTAAAATTTTAAGCAATAATCATAAATCGTTTTTGAGATACAGCGCGACATGTGGAAAAACCCCTCCCCCTTTTTTAACAAAATACTCAATATCTCTAAAATAAAATTTTGAATCATCACCAAAAAGTATACAGATCTTAAGATTAACATAACTAAGAAGTGTGTAAAGTTTCAAGCAATAATCATAAATTGTTTTTGAGATACGGCGCGACATGTGAAAAAAAAACACACACCTGGTTTAGTTACTAAGTCCCGTAACTCAAAAAATTTTAATCTTATTTTCACCAAAAAGTATACAGATCGTTTGACTATCATAAGAAACAACTATGTTAAGTTTCATAAAATTTGGATAAGTCGTTCTGATGTTACGGTGCGACATGTTTACGCCGGACAGACAGACGGACGGACGGACGGACACCGGACATTTGTATACCACAATACGTCCCGTCAAAAATTGACGGGCGTATAAAAACTATTTCTATCAATGTCAACATTCATAAAATTTTGAATTTATGTAGTAATCGTAGATCAGCGGAATATAACGACTGAATTATTCGGGTTACACCACCTCTATATTCTGTTATCTAGTTTTTTTTTGCCTCGCTTCTTATTAACTTAGTTTCCTCATAATTCTCAAATCTGTAAACCCCATTCATATACTTATAAATGGTGGTCCCATTTACAGCCTCATACATGTAAATGATAATTGAAACAACTTGAAACAAAAAACACACAAATATTAGTGTATGCATGGGCTTTTAGAGAAATATTAGTCCCCGAATCTGTTAAAATGTAGATCTTAATAAGAATATAATAGCAGTTTATCTATGATTTTACATTTATTTTTAATAAAATGTCAATTCATTCTTTTCTGGATTTAAAGGGGGAGGCGGGTTGTGAAGAGAAGGATGGGCGGAGTTTTTTTTTTTTTTTTTTTTTTTTTTTTTTTACAAATTGTTTATTTCCTTTGAATGTAAGGGACGAAAAAATACTTCATTTCGTTAAAAAAATCTTGCTTCATTGTATTAAAAATAAATAGATTAATTTGTTGCTGAATAATTTCACAAAAAAAGACAATTCGAAAAAAAAATATGAATATGTTTAACCTCGCCGCATTTTTGCGCCTGTCACAATTCAGGAGCCTCTGGCCTTTGTTAGTCTTGTATACTTTTAATTTTAGTTTTTTTATATATTTCGGAGTTGAGTATGACGTCAATAATCCCCATATTCATTCCCAATTTCATTTACAAGAAAATTAAATGTGAGTACTATATTTTGGTATGAAGACATGTTCCATATATTAATACAGCATCAACATTCTTAAAACTAATGTTTAGGCACTTGCTGATTTTCTTTGATTTTGCCGAAAATCGGTGACCCGTAAGACACGTGTCAAAGAACATATCTGATAACACTATTATCTTGAAAAAATGAAAAAAATAATTATTTTGCATGAGAAAATAACCCTTTAGATATGTTTGCCATAATAATACATTGGGACTTATTATTGTTTTTTTTTTTAATTCAACATCTATAGTTGAAAATCTTAGGTGTACATCGGTTAATTGAATAATAGAATATAGAAATTGTTTTATTTTTTTTTTTCAATAAAAAAAAATGTTCCCCCTTTCGAGATTTGTCATTACATAAGTGTGTGCTAAAGTTTGGAGACCGAGGACTAACAGACTACAAACAGCAAAAAGTGGATAAACATTTGATATGCATGAAAGAACGTTGGACACACAATACTGATTTCACTGAAAAATTTCAACGAGCACATGATACCATATGAATTTATTTACATACTTTTTATTTACATACTTGAACTCTTCTAAGGAATATAATTCTGGACAAAAACGAATTCAGTATATGTTAAATGGATAAACAAACGACAGCACTCATTGATGGATACACTTGCGGCTTAATTCATTTTTAAAGCACAATTTGAATGATTGATTAATGGTTGTTTAACGTCCAGTGGCAAACATTTCATACATGTTCAAGGCGAGAAGTCGTTTCAGAAATAGATTATGAATTATAAGGTATTCCAAAATGTTAAAATGTTATCATCGTTTAGCAAAAGGAAATTTTCTTAGCTATTAGAATTGGTACGTCAATATTTTCTTACAAACTTATATCTTTTGCTTTAAAATTAACACATATAAGGTTCTGATCTTATTAAAACAATGTCACTTAAGTCTCGAGAATTATTCGTGTATTTGGGCTTTTGAACTCCGCTGCATTTGTTTGCATCTGCCCTAACCTGCTGTTTAGTGGTTGTTGTTTGATTATGTATTTCAAAAGTCGAATATATAGACCGTTAGTTTTTCCGTTTGAATGGTTCTACACTGGTCATTTTGGGGCACCGTATAGCTTGCTGTTCGGTGTTAGCCAAGACTTTGTGTTGAAGGCAGATGAGTAAAATTGTATAGTTTTACACGTATGAATTTAGTAATGACTAGCAGAGCACTATCAGACTCAAGACAAACAGTGTTCATGTATATTTGGTATCCGGTATACGAGTACGGGGCGCATTTAAAACTGTTTAAGCTAAACGAAATTTTAATTTTCCAGGCGAATTAGACAAAAAAAAAAAGATATGTTTTAATGTGAATTTTTAAAAGTTCGGGACGGAATTGGTTCAATTAAATTTGCTTAACGTACCGTGGCAAATATTATTGCATATTCTCGACGAAATTACATTTTTGATCAGACGATACCTTCATAGAGATTAATGTTTGCGTACAATATCCATTGGCATTCATCAAACATGCTCATTTTGGTCCCTTTATTGGCTATTAAATAACTACCAGCTTTCTCGTTTTATTTCAAGCAAAATAATATTTTTTTTTTATCACAGTCACTTTTTTTTTTATCTCAAGAGCTGCTGCGTGTTTACAAATAAAAAAAAAGAACTAATTATAATTTTCGATGCATTTTGAAAATCTGGCATCATTAACTATAAAAAACTTAGTTTACACATGTATTTGTCATTATTTAATTTTAATGTGAATATTTGTAAGAGGTACATTTTTACTTTTCTGACTAAAATCGATAACGCTCGGAACGGTTAAACGATAGATACACGATGATTCTGTACCGCTTGAGTGATTTACCTTACAAAAAGGCGGACACTTTAAATTTAAAAGCACTTAACATCAGTTTGATTCCGTTTAACGGGGGCGTGGCTAATTAGTTTGACGCAGTTTAACCACATCTCAAATTAACTTGAATGACCGCAAGGGAAACTATTTGACTGGTATTAAAATGATTTGATATGGATTGAAATGCATTAAAAATAATTTTTAATTTTTGTCAATCTTTATTTAATTATCATTAATCTTTTTTAAATGCCGTTAATGCGTTTTTGTCCGTTCAAGCTAAATTCGAGTTATTAGTGAATATTCAGTATACATAATGAAATATCCACAAATTGATACTGCTCTCATTAGGAGTCGGTCTTCTTTTAAACTGAGTTATACTGTGCATATTTCCGAGTCGAGTGCACCCGTATTGAGAATGGAAACGGGGAATGTGTCAAAGAGGCGTGCTGCAGCTAGCCCCTAAACAAAAAATGTATTCTAGTTCAGTGATAATGGCTGTCATACTAAACACCGACATTATAAAAGAAACTATAAATAAAAATCGTACAAGACTAACAAAGACCAGAGGCTCCTGACTTTGGACAGCTCAAAATGCGGCGGGGTTAAGCATGTTTTTTTTTTATCACAATCCTCCCCTATATCTCTAGTCAATGTAGAAAAACAAACAAACAACAATACGCACAGTACTGATTGCATATTCAGGACGAGAACAAATTAACAATAAATACAATAGTTAGGTTTTGTAATAGAGGCCGTCCGGGATTAAGGTCGGAGAAATTTAGACTGCCACGGGAAATGAGGGTATATTGGATGGGGACAAAAAAGAGCGTGACACTCTCTTAACACCAGGCAACTGATTTAACGTCCCAATTCTGACCGGACGTGGCTGCAAACTTGTACATCCCGCACAGCCAAACGGACGCCCCACTTTAGCAAGGGTTTTACTGCCGGTCGGAGGAAGACCAATGTTGACCATATTTGTATTCCCCAGTCACCCTTGGGGTTTGAAATATTGAAATAATTAATTATGGATGTTTGAGGGTTGGGAGTGACTTCAATCAGCAAACGTTTTTCATATACATTTTGTAACCTGACATATGTCTAATGGTTATAAAATATAAATGCCTATTTCCGCTTCCTTCCCGCCCACATCTTGATTAATTGAGTAGCCCTCACAAATAATTAATATTCCTGAAATAAAATCACCCCCCAAGGGTGACTGGGGAATAGAAGTATGGTCACCATTGGTCTTCCTCCGACCGGCAGTAAAACCCGTGCTAAAGTGGGGCGTCCGTTTGGCTGTGCGGGATGTACAAATTTGCAGCCACGTCCGGTCAGAATGGGGACGTTAAATCCGATGCCTCGTGTAAAGAGAGTGCCACGCTCTTTGCACGTTAAGAACCCTTGCAACAACTCTTTGAGGGGTCCGTAGGTGACCTGTTGCAAGGCTAAATTTCTGTCCCTATCCAATATACCCTCATTTCCCGTGGCAGTCTAAATTTCTCCGACCTTAATCCCTTAATCTATTACAGAGCCTACCTATTGTATTTATTGTGAACTTGTTCTCGTCCTGAATATGCATGAAATATTTGCCACTGGACGTTAAGCAACCAACAATCAATCAATCAATGAAATAAAATCATGAAATATACTATATATTCGTGTTAATTGTCAGACAGTACCTAACAGCCACCCTTGCCTATTTACCAGGACCCAACACATTCGTGATTCTGCAATACAGATTAGCCAAGCTTAATGATGCTTCTTCCGGACTCCTGACCCAATCATTATCTTGTATTAAGGTTTAACTACCGAGCTAATCAGTATTTCTATTCAGATCCGATGTCTACTATACCCAACCATTGGTGGTTTTGGAAATAGCTCCCTATATTTCCCATTGCAAAGTAGTTTTTTAAATAATGTTGACGCAAAGCTTAATTTATATTTCCTGACGAAAAGTGATACTTGGTTACTATTATTTTCTGCTTGTCAGATTTTTGGTTAAAGCTGAGTACTTCTGACACGTTGTTTATTTACCAGTTTGGAAATAAAAACAGCTAAAAGAAACGCCCTTAACCTAGTCCGATTGTTTCATTCATAGTATGAATAAGACGTGATTTATTGATTGATTGATTGTTGGTTACTTAACATCCAGGGGCAAATATTTCATGCACGTGAAGGATCATGCTGAAATGAAGAAAACAAGAAATATAGACAGATCGCATCAACTAATGAATTGAACGACAGTGACTTTGATGAACTAGACCTTGCGGATCTTACTGACAATAACGCCCCCTCTATATATTTGATTTTGAAGCAGTTAACAGAATAGAAGTAATGAACCAGCGACTCAGTATAGAGAAGAAATAGTGTTCGGCAAAACATCGCAAAATATGTCGCCCTTCTTTCACCTGAACATGAGATGCACCCTGATCTGAGTAATGGTTAAAATGAATTTTATGCTTGGGGATCATATAAAAAATATCACAGAAAAAAATACATTCATGGACAGAACTATTCAAATATTGGACGGAGAGGCGAAAGAAAAAATTGGAACAAGTAAAAGTGCAGGTACAGCAAGATCAATAATTTACAAAAAATGTAAAGACCGTAATGTCGGGAAGGCTGCCGAAAAACTCAATGGACCATTTGACCAAGGGAAAAGACAGAAAATTTATATAATTACCAATTAATGTTACAATACAATGGACATTTGTAATCATTTCGTCATTGAATTTTTATCTGTGGTCTAAATTGGATTTTGATATTCATAGTGCCGCTTCTACCATTCCTGAACGCACATAGTTATTTAACAAATGAGCCTGCATTAGAGAAGTTGAAAGGAATATTAAGCGAGGACATTTATTTGGAAACTGTCATTGTCCACAGAACATCAAGTCAGAACTGCTCAGTTTAGGCGAAGTCAGGCAAATTTCAATTGAAACAAGAAAAAAGCAATGAACGCCGTAAGTTTTGGATGCCACCAAAATCTGCACTGAAACAAGTTCTAAAAATTATCAATTGTCAAATCGCCTACTGTTTACAACTTACAAGCATGATGTAGTTTAGTCAGATTTCCAAAAGGACGATTGCCTTAGAAAAGTTGAGAGTGGGAATGCTCATTATGGCTTTGGAAAAGATGCACCAATTGAAAAAAATAGGACGAATTAGCTATAGATGAAAAAGTATTTAAAGGACAAATGGATGAGGCATCTTCGAGTACTAAAAAAAGGATAGCGGGTACTCACGTAAAAACCAAGACGGAAGAGAAGGCATATCATGTCTACTCCTGTGAAAGAAAAACTAATGCCATCTAACTTATGTTGTCATGATATGTATCTTTATTTCATATATACTTACACACAAATTATTGTCCGTAAACTAAAAAAAAAAAATGCTTGTTTTGGCCCTTAATTCCTAACCTGAGGTACCATAACCCCCAAATACAATCACAAACCTTCCTTTTGTGGTATTGAACCTTCTTATTTAATGTCATAGAGATATATTCTCTAAAACTAAAGTTATTGTCCTGAAAACAAATATGTCTTCGGACGACGACATCATAGATACGAACCCGAAAAAAATTGCGCTCGTATAAATTAGTCCTGGCAGACAAATATTACTGGCATAAAAAGTCAATGGTTACAGAATTTACTAGTAATTTATGATAAACATGTATATACTAGTTTATGTGAAATAATTATATTGACTCGATGAAACTAATTTTGGAAATGATATTGACTTTTTAGTTGTTACCATTTTTACTTTTTAGTAACACGGGGTCAGTATCAATTTTAAAAATAGCAACGTCGAGTCTATATGTCAAAATAATGAAAATATACAAAAATATATATTGGGAAACACGTGACAAATTAAAGAGAAACAAGAAAACACCAAAACTTAATTAACAATAGTATTCTTAATAACCAAGAGTTTATATTACAGCTTTACAATTTTGTAAAAACGCTATATGTTCGGGCACAAAAGGGGTATTATCGGGCACTACTTTTTAAACATCATCATCATCATCATGTCGCGTTGTCTCTTGTAGATAGTTGTCTCATTGGCAATCATACCACATCTTCTTTCTTAAGATTTGTTTAGAAAATTAGTGACACTATTACTAGTATTATAATTGTAATTCCCTTATTTAAAAACTGATGTGATAATGAAGAAGCATCGGCTGCTTAAATGCTACATCTGTCGAAAAAAGTTAGCACACTGAAACAGAGGGTTGAAGAAGAAAATTTGAAAAGATAATACTTTGGATGATTTTCCACGTCTAAATGAAGAAGATCTCATACATATATTATATTATTGGATAATTAAATCAAATAGTCCTGAAGTTTTTGCTTCCTTAGTGTTTCTCTCTGTTAAAAACAGATTTTGCCAAATTAATTAAAAACATCTTTCATCATGGGCAATAACTACAAGAAAAAGTCATCGATGACTTATAATTGGAGACTTAATAAAAACTGAAAATCTTTACTACTCTATCTTTGTTACTCCCAAATATTCACATTTAAAAAAAACTCCTGTACAGCATTTCTCAGTTTAGAATGGCCAATTTTCTTACATATTAATGATTGCCAATTACAGACGTTCATTACTAACCCGTCATGTATGTATGGTTGACCAAAAAATAAATAAAGATTAATAAGAATAAATTATTATCTATGTAATCTTTCCTGAAAGTGAACATTGGGATTTTCTCGCTGCGTTGAAAACCAATTGGTGCCCTTCAGCTGTTGTCTGCTCTTTGGTCGGGTTATTGTCTCTTTGACATATTCCCCATTTCCATTCTCAATTGTATTGATTTTCTACATACCAAAATGTACAGCTGTCTGTGTAATAATGTGTGTGTGTCTGATAAATTTTAAATTACTTACTTTTACTTCAAGGTCTTCCTCATTTAGCCAGTGAAAACGCATGAACTTTACTTTCAAATATGCAGCAAATGGCTTCTGAAAAAATAAATGCATGCATATGCCTTTATACAATGTTCTGTATTTCCTTAAAGCATTTAATCAATTTCAAGTCACGAGGACATATAGAATAACCATACATTTTATTAGTACATGGCTCAAACTTTGCAACTCATCACTGTATTTCATGTAGCCAATGCAATTTAATGTATTTATGCTCTTCAGTATTAGAGGAATAAATTTTTTTATTCAACATACTGAAAAGTTTTAACTATCAGCAAACAGGAGGTGTTAAAATATGAAGTTTTTATTTACAAAACACTGAACCTTAATGTTTGACACACAGCAGATGACAAATGTTCATGCCTAAGTAATGTTTTTTGCAAGTGTTAAAAAATTGCGATTTTAAAGTATGTTATGAATAATTATCACCAACCTGTATTTCTTGAAGATCACATTTTCTGGTTCTTCATTCAATAGCTCCTTACATGCAGTAATAAGGTGGTTTCCCCCAAGCGAAATATGTTATTTTCCATCATTTTTGGAAATCCCCAGTACAACTTACCTAATATTGGTGTTAAGAAAAGAAAATTAATGTAAACCTATAATTTATTTTGCAAAATATCTCTTATTTAGTAAAGTTAACATGCATGTCTGTAAAATGCCTTAATAACATTCACCAAATTGAAAAGTTAAAGTACACTTCCTTAAATCCGTAAGTAGTTTATGTACAGAAGAATGCATGACAGACAGCTAGACAACCAGTGTAAAGAAAATACCTTATTTTTCATTAACAAACAAGAGCCTATCAAAGATATCCCTCCTCTGTATTTTTTCCATAAATCATTCATCAAAATTTGTCCTATTTGTCTGGAAATTTCATGTCAGGTAGACATTGACCTAATGAACACTTTAACCCATGCCAGATTTGCTCTAAATAGTTTGTTTTCTGTTTCACATGTGACTTCTGTTGCAGAAAGTGAGACTTGGGGATAGTGATCCTGCTGCTGCAACAGCATTACATGTTGCATTGAATTGGTCACTTTCTTTATTGATTATTTAAATATATCAAATAGTTAATTGGAACACTTTTTATAAATAGTTGTATTAGAAATAACCTTAAATCTATCGCAAGTGTCAGCTTGGGATATATTCGTAACCATTCAGTTATCACCCAAAGGGCAATTAACTCCTATTTAATCACTTTAAATTGCCTCTATTGTCGGACTTGAAGGGATTACAATTAAAGGTGATATATTTTTTATGATCACAAGCGGTAACTAGATGAAAGTTAGAAATTTAGGACATGGTTTTGCGATATAGTGACAAGAAAAATAGCATTCTCAAAATAATTATAGCGTCGCGGAAATTATTATAGCATCATGGGAAAAAATATAGCGTCTCGGTGCCGCGACGCTAAAACGGCCTGGGGAGAACACTGAACTTATTTTAATAGTAATATCAATTCATTTAAGTAAGCATAGGCATTAACAGTAAATATTTAACAGTAACAGATCATGATTATGTTTTTTTGTTTGATCATGTTGGTAAGAGGAAAGTGGCAAATATTTCATGCATAATACGGACAAAGTAGTAAATGTGTAATAAGTAAGTCTTCTTATATTATTGGTTAATTCTGATATATATTTCTTACTCTTGGATATTGTTTAAACATGATGCAACTATTACATGACATGTAATTTGCGGTTTACCCTCCCACTTTTAACACTTCTGGATCTAAACTTGTCTATACGAGTAGTGTGTTTCAATGTAGTTTTTAATAAACTGTATGGGCTTTTATATATTCCATTGTCTTATTGGCAATTATACCACAACTTCATATTTTCTTAACTCTATATAAAATATTTAGTTTTTACCTTTGTTATTTTACCCATAATTGTAACTGTACTTCCTTCAACCTTTACTGCATCAATTATTTTAACTGCCTCTGGAAGTGCATCAATTAGTCTTCTGGCCTCCGCTTTTGTTTCCTCACTTACAGTGACAGCACTTGTCAAGGACACCACAGTTGGCCAGTTAATCACGATTGTGTTGTCTGCCTTCTTAATATAATTCCTTAGCATTACACTGTTGTCAAGTTTCAACATTGACATTTTGGCATTGTCATAGCAGATGGCTGTGATGAATCTTGTACCATCGGCTACAGCGATCTTGGTGGAGGTCTTTTCCACCCCATCCCTCTGGTACCTGATTGTTGCAGTGCAACAACCTTTACCCTGATTGGAACATGGTATGGGGTGTTACCAGGCAATTTCAGTAGTTTTTCTATGTTTATTCATGGTCTGAAATGTATATAAACAATGATATGGAAACTAGATGAGTGTACATAAATGAAATATGGTGAATTGTTTTGACTGTTATTTACATTTGGTTCTGATAATTCTTTTTTAAGCCTGCAATATCTATTTCAATTGTGTTGTAACTGAAATCTATCAGAACTACCATTAAAATGTACAGTATTATTACATTAAATTATCAAGCATATTATGCATGGCCCGAAATAACATTTACCATTTTTATTAAGTGACATAAATATATACATGTATACACAATTTTCATACAAGCAATGGCAAACTGAATGCATATGCTGTATGACAATTTTCATTATATTTCTAATATTGACCAACATGACCAAGCATTTGAAAATTGTCTCTTTTCCTTTAACTGTAAGGTGTCTGATTTTGTATGAACCTGAAATTCTCATTAAGTACATGTATTACTAATTTATGCCAGTTTTTTCAGAAGTGCAACCTTGAACTGGGATACTAATGTAATCTGGCTTATTGTCTGAGTAAAAAGATTCAAGCACACCTGATACAACACCAGCCTTATTGAAATTTATATATATGTGGTCTTATCCAGTTTTGTAATCTGTTGTTGCAACATTCAGGGTTTGTCTATGTTGAAATCACCAATTATGACTGTGTTCTTCTCTGATAGCTCCTTAATAACATGACCCATGTTTCCAACACAAGCAATTTTTGGGGGGACAGTAGATTGTAATCAAGTTGTATATACTGTTGTTCTTTAAAATATCCAAACATGTTACATTTATACCATGTATAATATCTTTATATACATTGTCAGAACATAATGATTTTGTATATATGGCACATCCGTAATAGGGACGGCCATTTTGACTTGTGCTATCATTTCTAATCATATCAAAACCTGAAATAATGTAGGTTTGATCATCATTACTTTCTTGCAAGCGTGTCTCTGATAATGCAATAACATCTGCTTCTAATATACTGTATTCTTTTCGAAGCTCATCAATATGCAAGTGTAAAGATCTGGTGTTATGGAAGACAATAGTAAGTCTGGATATACTATTGCTTATAATATTCTGACAAAGAATTAATTGAGCATCTTCTCTCATTCTTTCCATTTCTAGTATAACTTCTGGACTAACAGCTAATTTTTCTTCATTAAGTGCAAGAATATTTAAACCAGACATATTTTTTGCTCTCCTCATACCAACATAATGCATGTGCTGATTTCGTCTACTTCCAAAATTGACCCTACAAGGGTGACTGGGAAATAGAAGTATGGTCACCATTGGTCTTCCTCCGACCGGTAGTAAAACCCTTGCTGAAGTGGGGCGTCCGTTTGGCTGTGCGGGATGTACAAATTTGCAGCGGTCAGAATGGGGACGTTAAATCCGATGCCTCGTGTAAAGAGAGTGCAATGCTCTTTGCACGTTCAGAACCCTTGCAACAACTCTTTGAGGGGTCCGTAGGTGACCTGTTGCAAGGCTAAATTTCTGTCCCTATCCAATATACCCTCATTTCCCGTGGCCGTCTAAATTTCTCCGACCTTAATCCCGGACGCCCCTATTACAGAACCTACCTATTGTATTTATTGTTAATTTGTTCTCGTCCTGAATATGCATGAGATATTTGCCACTGGACGTTAAGCAACCACCAATCAATCAATCAAAACATTCTTTCCACCATTTGTTATCTTCGTCTCGTTTGAAATAGGAGAAGGATGTGCGTATGTCATTCTTTAACTCATTCAAATCTAGTTTGGTAAAAAAATTGGAACAACAGGCTGTGGTTCATCTGTAGTTATATTCATTAAAAGTTGTTCTGTTGTTTCAAGTCATACCTTTTGAAAAAAATATATTGATTAAAATTTAAGTCTGGTATATAGACCTTTAAATTATATATTAAACCAAGAAAAAATACTTATGTGCTAAACAAGGGGTAGAAGATACCAAGGGAACATCTCAAGTCTAGTATATAAAAAAAACATGATGTGATATGATTGTCAATGAGACAAAAAAAAATAGTTTTTGACCAGATTTCCAATTAAGTTTTCATATTTCATATCAAATTTGGGATGTCAATGATTACTTGAGTATCGCTAGCTATAGGTATCACCGAGTATGGAATACCAAACTGATACTCAACTAACTGCATCGTTAAAATATTATTCAATACATGATGTTCAAATGTTAAATATATGTACATTGAAGTATAAATCTGGATAAAGAAGACAAGCCTTTCTTTTCCCGTCAATTAATATAAGAATTTTCCAATCATTTAATAGAAAGTGGATGTCTGTCTGATCTCGCTATCTCTAATATAAATATGATAAAAGTGTTTTAAAAATTCTGAAAACACATGAGAACACTTAGGCCAAATATAAATATGTGTGGTTCCAGTTACCTTATCTACCATACTTTTTTTTTGGCCCTAACCCCCAAGGGTGACTGGGGAATAGAAGTATGGTCACCATTGGTCTTCCTCCGACCGGCAGTAAAACCCGTGCTAAAGTGGGGCGTCCGTTTGGCTGTGCGGGATGTACACATTTGCAGCCACGTCCGGTCAGAATGGGGACGTTAAATCCGATGCCTCGTGTAAAGAGAGTGCCACGCTCTTTGCACGTTAAGAACCCTTGCGACAACTCTTTGAGGGGTCCGTAGGTGACCTGTTGCAAGGCTAAATTTCTGTCCCTATCCAATATACCCTCATTTTCCGTGGCAGTCTAAATTTCTCTGACCTTAATCCCTTAATCTATTACAGAACCTACCTATTGTATTTATTGTGAACTTGTTCTCGTCCTGAATATCCATGAAATATTTGCCACTGGACGTTAAGCAACCAACAATCAATCAATCATTTTTTTGGTCTTCACCATGATCCATGAACTGGTCACAAAAGGATACATTGTACATGTGTATTCTGCAGGGTGTTTTAATAGTTATACAATTTGCATTTGAAATGTCTTGTCAATCATAGCAGCGGAACCGTAGCTCTTAGGTGAAAAAAAAGAGGGGGGGGTTGGATATATTCTCATCCCGAAATCCCGGGCTTAAAAACATAAAATCCAGAGGTCCCGAGAAAGAAATTTAAATCCCGAAATTGGAAAAAAGAATTCCCGGATCCCGAAAAGATCAAGCCCTAAATCCCGATCTTAATAAACACCTGATAAACACCTGATACCGGAGTCCCAATAAAGGTCCATTATGTTTTTACTATTTGCAGACCGTGGTCTCTATGGTCAGCAAATAGTAAAAAAATAACACAAGGACCTACCTAAAAGCTACAGTTCCGCAGCTATGTCATTCCCCGAATTATAGATTATCGTTGATCATCTCAATGAGATTGATTTTCTCGCTTGAGCCTGTACATCGAAACTTATAATATCAACAAACATGATTAGGCCTAGAATTTGCATTAACAGGCAAATTCAACCATATCGCAATAAGTGGCTACATGCACTTTTGGGTAACCATACTTTCGTAAGGGTTAAATCCATCAGTTCACAAAGCTAAAGGAACTGTCGAAGGCTCATCCATCTTTTCAAAGACACCCCTTTCTTCATACCATGATTTGTATATGAATCCATCTGTTAAATCCTCTAGCTTTCCATTAGCAACCTCTTGTTTGGAATGAAGAAGTTTATTGACATTGTATGTGCCATACCATCTTGCCAGTCTGGGACCTAAGGACATATAGGTAAATGTCTTTTGTGGATTCCGTGAGTCGGTCAAGTATCCATGATCGATGTTTCCTGAGATGCCCCATTGCTACATGTATATAAAAATGTAATTTACTTGTTTTTGTTTCAAATGACATTGATTGTATTTATTAAATATCCGTGAGGGTTCCGCGGAACCCTGTGTCTCGCCTACTTTTGCTGTTGTCTATGTATTCAGTGTGATAGGGGGAATACACATAATAGTTTACAGTTAATGAAATAAAACGTTTAAAGTGTATGAAAAAAAGTTATGCTTGTAAAAAATAAATACAGAATGCAATCAAATCTATAGATTTGTTAAAGAGTTGAAACATAAATGCTTTAAATAAACAAATGATTAAGAAGATTATTTTTACATTGCTTGATGATTTATCCCTTAATTTATCAATAAAAATGCATGTATATAAAAGATGCGATCATAAAAATGTGTTCAAAATGATTGATGCCACTAAAAAAAAAAATATATTTGTAAATGAGAAAATTGTGTGTTATAGGAAACAAAAACAAAATTTAATTGATTTTAGGGTCAATAAAAAATAAAATCATTAACGGCCAGGAGACATAAATATGAATATAAAAATGTATTATTGCAAGATTTTATTTATCAGGAATTGAGTCGTCCTAAAAAAAAGTAGTAAAACATTTGTGAATGTGCCATTTGCAAAGATCCTGGAAGAATAAAATTTGGTAGTTATAAATATTACTTCCATGCACACTTCTGTGATGGTTCCATTATCTTAAATGAATATAAAATGGTGACTAGGTTATAATTGTCACCGTTTTTCGAGATACAGACTTTAGAAAGTTGATCTTTTTAACGAAACCTTGCTAGAATTAAAGAAGAATTATTGGGACAGTATTGTTTTGGTCCAAAATATATAGGTTCGCGTTGCTTTTCTTGGCGTAATTTGTACTTATCTCCCATGCCTATCAATTCTGCACTTAAAAAAACGTGTCTCATCCTAGCGTTGAAAAGACATCTCAGTTCCGTTAGGGCTAAGAAAAATAATTTATTTGGCCTTTTGTATAATGCAGAATGCACGAAGTCTCTAATAATAAAAAATAACGGGCGCACATATCAACCAATCAGGATTAGCTATACTCTTAATTCTGAATACCATGTTATCTTCATAAAATGGCTGCGCCCATAAAATCTAATGGTTTATTGTAACCTATAAGATGTAACCTTAAATCGCCCACTTCTTTTTTATAATTGTATTATCTTTTACAAGATTCAGCTACTTCAATGAGAATATATTACATGTCATCTTAAATCGACCATTTTTAATAGATAATTGTATCAACTGAAATATTCAATAGGCAACTTTCTTTATTGATAATTATATTACAAGATTCAACCACTTTTTCTAGATAACTGTATTAGATGAAACTTTAAATCAGTCACTTTATTTATTGATAATTGTATTACATTTTACAAGATTCAACCATTTTTTAAGACTTTTTGTTGTGGATAATTGTATTAGATGTAACCATAAATTGGTCACTTTCTTTATTGACAATTGTATCACATTTTACGAAATTCAACCATTTTTAAGATAATATATTAGTTGTTAACTTAAATCGACCACTTTTTATAGATTTTACAAGATTCAACCAATTTTTATAGATAATTGTATTAAATGTAACCTTTAATCGGTCCACATTCAACATTCAACCGTGGATGTCATCATTTAACATTCGTTTTCAACATTCAACTTTTGACTTCAACAATCTACATTCTAAATTTTTTTCAATGTTTTTTCCTTCTTTTCTTCGTTTATTTTTTCAACATTAGATTTCAACATTCAACATTTGTCTTAGACATTCGATTTCAACATTCAACATTTGTCTTCGACATTCGATTTCAACATTCAACATTTGTCTTCGACATTCGATTTCAACATTAAACATTCAAATTTCTTGTTTACAATTGATTACAACATACACCATTCGTTTTCAACATTCAACATTTTTTTTTGTCAACATTCAACATTCGACTTCAATATTCAACAATTTTTTTTGAGAAGGAAAAGAGATAGAGAAAGAAAAAAATTGAAAAAAGGTCTTTCTTTATTTGATAAGATGGCAAAGTTTGCTAATCAAAATGAAGATACTACATATTTTGTTTTCTTTTAAGAAGGGACCAATCTAATCAAAATTAAATCCTTGGAACTGCTCTTGATCTGATATGTCGCGCATCATTAAAATTAAATCCTTGCATTGCTCTTGTTCTGATATGTCGCGCATCAAAGATCTTACGAAACCCGACAGAGAGGTCAAATCCTGTGACCTAGGTTCACGAACTTTTTAATTGAATAACATTAATTTTTCGTCCAATCAGATCCAAACAATGTTGAAAGTTTAAAAAACAAATGTTAAATAATGTAACAATGCTGAATGTTAAAAAAACCAATGTTGCATGTTGAAATCTAATGTTGACATTAAATATGATTTTGGAAACAAATATTTGATGTTGAATGATGAAATCGAATGTTGAAAAACAAATGTTGAATGTTGAAATAGTATGTAAAAAAATAAATATATTAAAATGTTTTTTTTTTTAATTTGAAAATACAATTTTGAATGCTGACTGTTGAAATCGAATGTTAAATGTTGAAAATGAATGTTGAAAACGAATGTTGATTGTTGAAACGAATGTTTATTGTTGAAACGAATGTTAAAACCAAATGTTGAATGTTAAAATCTGATGTTCAAAAAAAATATGAAAGAAACACCATTTTGAATGTTGAATTTTTAAAAACAACTTTTGAAAATATTTAATTTTAAAATACAAATTTTGGATGTTGAAAAGAATATTGCAATTGATGGATTGATCGTTGGTTGCTTAACGTCTAGTGGCAAATAGTTCATGAATGTTCAGGACGAGAACAAGTAAACAATAAATACAATATGTAGGTCTAGCAATAATAGAGGCCATCCGGGATGATGGTCAGGGCAAATTTGAACTGCCACTGGAAAATGAGGGCATGTTGGACAGGGACAGAAATTTTGCCCTTCAAAAGGCCACCTACAGACCCCTCGCCAAAAGGGGGTGTTCTTTTAGCAGTGCATGATATATAAATACGCAGCCTTGTCTGGATAGAATGGAACGTTATTTTGATGTCCCGTGGAGAGAATATCAAGCTCTTTGAACGTTTATAATCCCTACAACAACCTCATTGATGGTCCAATGTTGGGCTGTTCCAAGGCAAAACTTCTGTCCCTATCCAATTTACCCTGATTTTCCACTGTTAGTCCAAATTTCTCTGACCTGCATCCCAGTTGACCATTATTACAGAACCTTTCCATTGTATCATCACTATGTATTAGTTGTCTATTCTCGTCCTCAACATGTATGAACTATTTCCCACTTGTCATTAAGCTACCAACAACAAATCATCCTTTGTTGCACAAAGTCTACTTTTGATATTACAGTCAAATTCGTTTTCTTCGCGCATTCGTTAAAATATCGAATCGGCACATGTTCTGAATTAAAATGGCGTGATAAAAAATGTTTGTCAGCTTCGGATAAAAAAGGATGAGTTAAAAATTTTGCGATTTAAATACGGAAAGAGATTATTTTCATAAATTTTAATGTTGTTCCTATTACTTTTGGGAGTGGGTTATTAACTTTAAAATTTGCTACGAGAAAATAGCATCAATCTTTATCGACTTCGGGTTCAACATTGATGGTAAACAAAAAATCCAATAAAAACGTTGAATGTAAATGATATGAACCTACGAAGTCCGATATTATAGGAATAGTTCAGGACGACAACTCTTAATTTTGTGTATTGGATAAATGTTACTTTGAACTTTGTACGCAATACATTTATTAGTAGCAATGCATGTGGTTGTTAAATTTTATATTTCCTTTTTTGTACTTCTTTGTTATTTATTTGTTTGTTTTTGTTCTGATTGAGATTGTGACACGGTATTGATGGCTGTTTCCCTATTTTGACAATTTTCCCTATTATGTCTGTTTTGTTTACGCATCGTTATAAATATAATGGAATTTGATGCGACTGTCATACAAGTGAGAGGTGTAGCGCTAAAACCCAGGTTCAATCCACCATTTTCTACATTTGAGAATGTCTGTACCAAGTCAGTAGTATGACATTTGTTGTCCATTCGTTTGATATGTTTTATCATTTGATTTTGGCATTTGATTAGGGACTTTCAGTTTTGAATTTACCTCGGAGTTCAGTATTTTTGTTATTTTACTTTTTTATAACGATGCTACAAGTTACAACTCTGGAAATAAACTCATCATAGATACCAGGATTAAATTTTGTATTTACGCCAGACGCGCGTTTCGTCTATAAAAAGACTCATCAGTGACGCTCGAATCCAAAAAAGTTAAAAAGGCCAAAAATAAAGTACGAAGTTGGAGATCATTGATGACCAAAATTCAAAAAAGTTTTGCCAAATTCAGCTAATGTAATCTATTCCTGAGGTAGAAAAGCACAGGCACTTGTTTCTATCCATGGGAAGCCCCACTTTCAACGTATATTTACGAGAAGGTACCCAACTACTTTTTTTCACCTCTCCGCTTCAAACCCTTATTTTGCTGTCATTTCATTCTCAAATTTATTGTTCCATACACCATTCGATTCGTGAAAAGTTTTTTTTCAGATGGTATGGATTGTATTTACCCTTAGGGTACCCCTTACCTCCAATACACAAGATTTGTCAATAAATGTTCATGTGATTGTTTTTAGTCCTCCTACAAAATACAACAACTTCCGGTATCAAAATTTCACGGACTGAATTCTTATTAAAAAGAAAAATAACGATGCTACAAATATCATTTCACTGGGGATTTTTTTAGTTAAATTTTAGAAAACAGAAAATACATGGGATATATTTATTCGTGTAGTCTTTAAAGTTTTAGTCCTAGATAATTTGCATAAAACAGTGAATGATAAGTCTAGAGAGTCACAAATGAATAAGTAAAATCTAGAGAGTGTACTGACCTTTAACTTATGAATAACCCTATGAACTATGAACCGACCAATCACAAGCAGTATTGAAATTCGCTGCCTTAAACCGGTAGTTGTTGTATTTTGTAGGAGGACTAAAAACAATCACATGAAAATTTATTGACAAATCTTGTGTATTGGAGGTAAGGGGTACCCTAAGGGTAAATACAATCCATACCATCTGAAAGAAAAACTTTTCACGAATCGAATGGTGTATGGAACAATAAATTTGAGAATGAATTGACAGCAAAATAAGGGTTTGAAGCGGAGAGGTGAAAAAAGTAGTTGGGTACCTTCTCGTAAATAGTGGGGCTTCCCATGGATAGAAACAAGTGCCTGTGTAGAAAAGCCTTAGAATTTCAAAACTTCAAAATTTTTGTAAACAGTTAATTTATTGATATGACCATATGAATGATAATAAGTGCTGACTACTGGGCTGGTGATACCCTCGGGAGTTAAAACTCCTCCAGCAGTGGCACCGACCAAGTGGTTGTAAATAAACTCAACTCGTGTTCACTATAAATTGTATGTAATTCAAGATTCCGAATTATCAAACCGGTTCTACGACTTCGTAAGACTAGTGCATTGATTAAATATTTTCCATGATTTCACATGTACCTACATGAGCAGTAATAAGTTATGAATCGGACAAAAAGTAAAAAAAAAAACCAAGCGAATAAACAATGTCAAGAACCATATATAAATATATAACAGATGTTACTATGTAGGTTATCGTACGATCTGTATAATTTTTTAATCGCGAGAAAATGAAAGTGTGTGTAAAATTATATGCATACATATTGTCAAACCACTGTTAAATTTCATTAGTTTTTCACATTGACAGCCTTTGTATTATATTGGATGCCCGTTAATTGCATTGGATATTGAATTTTGCACAAGCACTGGTTGGTGCCATATTTCGTGGCTATTTCGTCTCTGTGTTTATCATCTTCAAGTACAAGTTGAATACAAAATATAAAAACAGAATAAATCAACATTCAATTCCACTGTGTGCTCACATTTAGTATTTATATGAAAATATTATATAATTTTATTATATTTTTAAAACCAATGTCCATTTAAGAGAGTGTTATCTTTTTCAAAACTTGAACCAATGTTCTTTTTTGACAATCTGTCTTTTTTAGCTCACCTGGCCTGAAAGGCCAAGTGAGCTATTCTCATCACTTGGCGTCCGTCGTCGTCGTCGTTAACTTTTTTTTACATTTTGAACATCTTCTATAGAACCACAGAATGGAATGGAACCAAATATGACATGAATGTTCCTTATGAGGTGCTGACCAAGTGTTGTTTCTTAGTTGCCGATCCCCCCAAGGGTGACTGGGGAATAGAAGTATGGTCACCATTGGTCTTCCTCCGACCGGCAGTAAAACCCGTGCCAAAGTGGGGCGTCCGTTTGGCTGTGCGGGATGTACAAATTTGCAGCCACGTCCGGTCAGAATGGGGACGTTAAATACGATGCCTCGTGTAAAGAGAGTGCCACGCTCTTTGCACGTTAAGAACCCTTGCAACAACCCTTTGAGGGGTCCGTAGGTGACCTGTTGCAAGGCTAAATTTCTGTCCCTATCCAATATACCCTCATTTCCCGTGGCAGTCTAAATTTCGCCGACCTTAATCCCGGGACCCCTTTTACAGAACCTACCTATTGTATTTATTGTTAACTTTTTCTCGTCCTGAATATGCATGAAATATTTGCCACTGAACGTTAAGCAACCAACAATCGATCAATTTGTTGCCGATCTATCATCCAAGATGGCCGCCAGCGGGGGACTTAGTTAAACATAGGACCCCATGGGAAATACATACAAATGTCTTCTTTTAGAGAACCATTGGATTGAATGAAACCAAACATAGCATGAATGTTCCCGATGTTGACCAAGCCTGTAGTTTCTTTGTGGAGGTATTTACATCCTTATTTTCATTTATTGGAATTTGTCATTTGGTCTCTTGTGGAGAGTTGTCTCATTGGCAATCATACCATATTGTTTCAAATTTTTAAGGGATTTGGCAAAGGTAAGTAATGTCCATGTAGGAGACACGTTATTTCTGCTCTTAAAAAGCAAGTGATATGAGCAGGACGTATTGTGCGATATCCGATAACAATTTTTACTTTCTGCTAAATATACAGAACCATTGTACGATGCAATTAAGAAAAGCCTTCACACGTTAAAACAATGAAAACATGCTTTTTCGATAAGGTTTGTATATACAGGAGTACGGTTTGTCATACCTTGGTGTTTTACTTAAAACAAAAACAAACAAAACAAGAATGTTTCCATAGTACACGGATGCCCCAATCGCCCTATCATTTTCTATATTCAGTGGACCCTGAAATTGGGAGCAGAACTCTAATTTGGCATTAGAATTAGAAGATCATATCATGGCAAACATTTAGTCTTAGATGCCGGATTTTTTTTATTAGTTGTTAGTGTCTTTGAACTAGCTGTCAGTAACTGCGAGTACTCCCAGATCTGTATTTAGTTTCATTTTGTTGTTGGAATATACAAGTACCCGGCCATGTCCACTCTGTGTAGTATTTCTGTAATGAGTTGATAGTTATCAAAGGTACCAGGATTATAATTTAATACGCCATACGCGCGTTTCGTCTTCATAAGACTCATCAGTGACGCTCAGTTTAAAAAAGTTATAAAGCCAAACAAGTACAAAGTTGAAGAGCATTGAGGATCCAAAATTCCAAAAAAAGTTGTGCCAAATACGGCTAAGGTAATCTATTCTTGGGATAAGAAAATCCTTAGTTTTTCGAAAAATTTAAAGTTTTGTCAACAGGAAATTTATTAAAATGACCATATAATTGATATTCATGTCAACACCGAAGTGCTGACTACTGGGCTGGTGAGCCTTTTTCAACTGATTTTTATACAGTCAGGATTCTTCTTCGTCAAAATTATCTCCCTATTACGCCAGTTCATTTTTACATTCGTAAAAATGGATGTCATTGTAGGGATGAGGCGCTGCCAATCTAGCTCTTATAAAACGTTAAATTTATCCAAAGAGCACCATTACGATCCTTTTATGCCAGTTGTATTTTAAAAGACAAATGTATCTACTAGCTAATAGCATCAGTTAATGTACTTGTCTGCATTCAGTCAACTTAAAACTATTGTCTGATCGGTTGTCAAGTGGAATTTTCGAAAATTTATAAACATTTAAAAAAATTATAATTCAATATTTCAGTGGTTGAAGACTATAAACTTATGAAAATGGTGTTTTTATGATAAAATACTTCGTTATTTAGCTGAAAATCATTTTATTTGTATTTTAACAAAGTTATAGACGAAACAGAACATCGCCATTGGCGTTTTATCGATAGGTGTCAACACTATCGATACAACTGACTTCGACGAGACTGGCTACATGACACTGCTTCAGTGCATCCTTGACACGTTCAACGAAGCTGGTGATGAAAGAATTGTTCTCTGCAATATCCTTCTGAGAGAGGCCCCTAACAGAACATCGACAGAATCCTATAACCAAAGACGCGATTTCATAAATAATCGCCTTCGGCTAATAGGAAAAATCTACGGCGAGAGAAAATCTACATCTACGAATTTCCGTCGTGAATTACCAACAAAGATCTGTTCTGTCCTGATGGCATCCACTTTACACACTTTGATATGGCAATATATTTCTTTCCCATCAAAGCCGCAGTTCTAAAAACCAGGGCCATTGGAACAAGCAGGAGGCCTGGCAGAGCAAGAAGATAAGATTCTTTTTTATTAAAAAACGGCCCTTTTAAGCACCAATATTGTTCAAAAAGAAGCAAATTGTTGTACATAAGATCAAAATCTTATACAAGCTAAACCCATTCTTCTTTAAAATACTTCGATCTTTTATTTGATAACCTAATACTTCTTTATCAATAAAATTTGTTTGAGCAATATTCTAATAAATTTCTTATAGACCCAACCGATTATACTTTTTCCACTCCAAAATAAAATATCATTAAATTAATTGATTGATATTAAATTAAATCGTATTTAAGCTATTTCAATAAATTTCTTTGTTTTTGGAAAATCTGTTATTTCTATATTTGCTGTTAAGGCACACACAATTAATATTCTTTGTTTGTATTAAAGTTGATTCCCAGTAAATATAAATACTAATACATATTGCAGACCATCTGAGATTAATAGAGTTATACATAACCAGAAGCCACTTCTCTCTATAGTATCTTACTATTTCGGTATGAATTTGTTTAAATATACTGATAAATGTTACTGTAAAGTTTGCGCTCGGTTATCAAGCGTATGTGATCTTGCACAAACTGTTTCCCCTATGTTTGCGAAATTACGTTATACATTGCGAAATAACCTAAACAGAACGAAATATTTTTGTGTGGCGCCACTGTAAATTTTAACATTCTTGTGTATATACTTTTTTCTTAATTTCCGTTGTAAATGTAAGTAATACAAGAGGCTCTCAAGAGCCTGAATCGCTCACCTGTTATTTTTTTTGCTTAAATCTTTCATCAATGATTATTTTTGCTTTTTACCCATATGTTCCATTTTAGCCATAGTGTCTATGTTTCTTGACGTACAAGGAAATGAAATACAAAATTTATACTAGATTCATTTGAGAAGATTTTTAAAGTTAAAGAACATAAAACAACTTGTGTAAAATTGTCCTTAAAGGGCAATAACTCCTTAAGGGGTCAATTGACAATTTTTTGTAGATCTTACTTTGCTGAACATTTTTGCTGTTTACAGTTTATCTTTATCTTCAATAATATACAATATAATAACCAAAAACTGCAAAATTTCCTTAAAACAACCAATTTAGTGGCAGCAACCCAACAATGGGTTTTTCGGTGTGTCTGAAAATTTCAGGGCTGATAGATCTTGACCTTTTGAACATTTTTACTCCATGTCAGATTTGCTGTTAATGCTTTAGTTTCTGAGATATAAGCCAAAAACTGCATTTCACCCCTATGTTCTATTTTTAGCCATGGAGGCCATGTTTGTTGATGGATCAAAATTTCGGATACAATTCATAAACTAGATTCCTAAAGGAACATTCATTCAAAGTTAAGAAGTATTAGGCACAATAGTTTCAGGAGAGAAGATTTTTAAATGTTAGCAAACTTGATGAACACATTGCGTAAAATTGTCTTTAAAGGCAATAACTCCTTAAGGGGTCAATTGACAAATTTGGTCATTTAACTTTTCTGTAGATCTTATTTTGCTGAACATTATTGCTGTTTACAGTTTATATCTATCTATAATAATATTCAAGATAATAACAAAAAACTGAAAAATTTACTCAAAACTACCAATTTAGTGGCAGCAACCCAACAGTTGGTTGTTCGATTTGTCTGAAAATTTCAGGGCTGATAGATCTTGACTAATTGAACAATTTAACCTATGCCAAATTTGCTCTCAAAGCTTTAGTTTTGGAGATATAAGACAAAAACTGCATTTGACCCCTATGTTCTATTTTTAGCCATGGAGGCCATGTTTGTTGATGGATCAAAACTTCGGATACACTTTATAAACTAGATGCCCTAAGAAACATTCAGTTAAAGTTTGAAGGTATTTGGTCCAGTAGTTTCAGAGAAGGTTGTTGAAATAGTTAACGACAGACGACGGACGCCAAGTGATGGCATAAGCTCGCATGGGGCCCTTCGGGCCTCGGTGAGCCAAAGAGTGGACAAATTTACTGTAAAATGTAGCAAAATTATCAATAAAGCTGTTGGTGGATTAAGGTTTCATTAAATACAATAATATATAAAATATGGTAGATTTAATTTTACATCTAATACAATAATCTAAAACGCAAAGTTATATATAATATATTATCTATTAAGAGTGGTTGAATCTTGTAAAATGAAATAATATTATCAATAAAGAAAATGGCAGAATAAAAGTTACATCTAATACAATTATCGATAAAAATGACCGATTTGAGGTATCATCTAATACAATTATCTATAAAAAGTGGTCGAATTCATTTTTAACGTTTAAAACAATAATCTAGAAAAAAGAACCTTATTAAGTTATCATCTAATTCAATTTTTAAAAAAAATACTGTGAAATGTAGTGTAACTATTAATTAAACAGTGGCTGGTTTAAGGTTACATTTAATACAATGACCTATAAAATATGGTAGATTTTATGTTACATGTTATTGTGAACACGGGCCCCATGTGAGCTTATGCCATCACTTGGCGTCCGTCGTCTGTCGTCATCGTAAACTATTTCATAATCTTCTCTGAAACTACTGGGCCAAATACCTTCAAACCTTAACTAAATGTTCCTTAGAGTATCTAGTTTATAAATTGTATCCGAAGTTTTGATCAGTCGACAAACATGGCCGCCATGGCTAAAAAAGAACATAGGGGTCAAATGCAGTTTTTTGCTTATATCTCAAAAACAAGCTTTTAGAGCAAATCTGACAGGGGTTAAAATTGTTCAATTGGTCAAGATCTATCATCCCTGAAATTTTCAGACGAATCGAACAACTCATTGTTGGGTTGCTGCCACTAAATTGGTAGTTTTAAGGAAATTTTGCAGTTTTTTGTTATTATCTTGAATATTATTATAGATAGATATAAACTGTAAACAGCAATAATGTTCAGCAAAGTAAGATCTACCAAAAAGTTTCATATGACCAAAATTGTCAATTGACCCCTTAAGGAGTTATTGCCCTTTAAAGACAATTTTACACAATTTGTTCATCAAGTTTGCTAACATTTAAAAATCTTCTCCTCTGAAACTACTGGGCCAAATACCTTCAAACTTCATCTAATATATGTCATATATGTTACCATCAATCGGTATTTTTGTAAAGATAATTTACAAGATTCGACCACTTTTATAGATAATTGTATTAGATGTAATCTTAATTCGGCCACCTTCTTTATTGATTTTCTTACTATATTTTACAATTAATTCGACAATTTTTGGAGATTATTTTATGAGATGTATCCTTAAATCCGCCATTCTTTTATTGATAATGTTATTAGATTTTACAGGATTCGACAACTTTTAATAGATAATGCATTAGATGTAACCGTTAATCGACTATATTTTATAAATAATTTTGTTACATATAACCTTTAATCGACCTCGGTTCATAGATAATTGTATAAGATGTCACCTTAAATCGGTTATTTTTTTATATAATTGTATTGGATGTAGTCTTAAATGACCACTTTCTTTAATGATAATTGTTTTACATTTAACAAGATTCAACCACTTTTTATAGATATTTGTATAGAAGTAAACTTAAATCAATCACTTTCTTTATTGATTATATTACTATTTTTTAACCATAAATTCGACCACTTATTATAGATATGTGTTTTATATGTAACATAAAATCTACTATATTTTAACGGTCATTGTATTAAATGATACCTTAATTAGGTTCTTTTTTCTAGATAATTGTATTAAACGTAACGTTAAATCTGCCACTTTCTTTATTGATAATTTTTATACATTTTACAAGATTCAACCTTTTTTTATAGAGAATGTATTATATATATCCTTAAATCGACATTTTATTTATATAGATAAAAGTATTATTTAAAACATAAAATCGACCATATTTAATAGATAATTGGATTAGATGGAACTTTAAACCAGCTACTGCTTAATTGATACTTTTACTAGATTTGACCACTTTTTTATACTTGTATTAGATGATACCTTTAATCAGTAATTTTTTCTAGGTGATTCTATTAAATGTAACATTAAATCTGCCACTTTCTTTATTTATAATTTTATTACATTTTTCAAAATTCGACCACTTTTTATAGATAATTGCATAAGATGCTACTTTAAACCGGTAACAGTTTTATTGATAAATTACTACATTTACAGTAAAATCAACCACTTTTTGTTAATTGTAATATATGTAACCTTTAATCGGTCCTTGTTAATAAATAATTGTATTCTATGGAACCTAAAATCTGCCACTTACTTTATTGATAATTTATTACATTTTACAAGATTTGACCACTTTTTATAGAAAATTCTATAAGATGTAACCTTAAATCGGTCACTTTCTTTATTGATTATTTTACAATATTATTTTCATGAATTCGACCACTTTTTATAGATAACTGATTATATGATACCTCAAATCGGTCATTTTATCGATAATTG